>NC_057810.1:125853941-125859415 GCF_018294505.1 Triticum aestivum | reverse complement strand
ATCAATGTCTCACAAACCACCATATTAATTAATTCACACATACACACATGTATAGCTATATACAATTTCTCCTACATATGCATGTTGCCTTCGGAGCCAGTGGCATTAGCCTAATAGGTGCCTTCGGAGCACGATGACAATTGGAAGTGGTTTTCATGGGGGCGGTAGCGGGTAATAGTATTCTCCCTTCAGATTTATGACCTGGTCAAGCAAAAATCCCGCTATTTCCTCTTGAAGTGCTTCTACGCGCTCCATTTCTAGGAGCTTCTCCCGCACCTCTCTGAACTGTTAAGAAGGAGATCAATATGCATGTGTATTAGTTGTGTGACTAGATATCGATAATGGTGTAAAAATTGTGAATAGTGTTTTGACAAGCGTACCCATTCCTGTCTTTGAGATCTGCTCCTTTCGGACGCCATCATGCGAATGTTCCCGCAAACGCAGAATGCACACAGATCAGTCCCCTGCGCCTGCTTCAGGGCCTTTACGAGAATGGAATTAATCAAGCATGATAATTAAAGAGATGGCAGCTAGCTAGCTAGCTAGTACTACTTAATTACCTACCTTGGGTCGAAACCATTTAAGCTTTTTTTCCATTCACCTTCCGTGACGCTGATGAACCTTGCCCAAGCCCTGCCCGCCGACAAAGAAAATGAATAAAGGGGTTATTAAATAGTTCATATCATGAAATGACGAACTAAATAGGCCGAGATATATAGTTAATAATGATTGAAATTGCCTGTTGACTATCCCAAACAAGATGTTATAGTCAGTATTTTCTTTGAGTAGTGAGTCCAGTATTTCAACTGTTCCGGCGTCAACTTTAATGATACACAAGATCCAGTGAAATCTGCATGCACACACGTTTGCATGTCTTAATTAAGCGGGCATATGTAAGCAAAAACATGTAGCTAGCTAGTAGGCAAAAACAGAGAATTTGTAGTACAAGACAGTGTGACTCACTGGAAGTTGTAAGGAAGTAGTATATCTTCATTGTATTTGAGGCGCTTCAAGAACTCTAGCATGTTGTCCTCTACGGCCTTTTCATGATGTGGATTTATTAGCCATGTGTATTCATTAACGGTGTTTGGGTCAATGAACCCAACGCCAGAGCGTCCACCTTTTCTCATTTAATACATCTTCATCCTGCATAATACCACAGAAAAGAATATAGTGAGGATAATTACAGGTAATGATTGATCAAAAGGATCACTACAGCTAGCTTGAGACTTAAATTACAGAAAGAAATCACTTACAGACAATAGCAACTGACGATAGATTTGTCGAGTGCATCTTGATTGTATAACTGAAACAGTTCAGAATACTCAACGGATAGAGCTTTCTCATGGAAGTAATGCTCCTCCTTGACATTCACCATGAGGGACAATCGATCTGAAATCTTGGTAATGTTCATGTACCATTGATGCAATTCATACATTCTCATTGGGAGGCTCTTGACCTTGTCTGGATCAACCAAAGGTTGGCCCCGGACATATTTCTGTTTTATTTCATCCTCTCTAAGCACAGGCATGGGCTCGATCTCGAGGAGTTGTCCAACAGTGATGTTGAGAACTTCAGCCTGCATTATATGGTCCTTGGTTATTACCACATTGCCCACCTCGGGAATGTAAACTGTTTGCCCACAATAATATTGGGTGCGCGTACTATCACGTGTTGTTGGCACAACAAGCGAGGGGATCGATTGCGCCGCCTGTTCTCCTAGCTGGGGAATGGTTTTCCCGCATTTTTTGACAGCTGCTTGTTGTTTGCTCGATCCCGAACTCGCCTCCTTACGTATACATGCTCGATTTAACTTCATGATGTGGCGCTCATAGTCTATGTCAACAGGCTTGGGAGCTGGTGGTTGAGCCATATGAATGAAGTGGTCAATCGTTTCCTCAGGCACTTTCTCCCTTGGCGGCGGTGGCGGTTTCGGTGCAAAATGGGCTTCCACCTCGGCCTTCGATATGGCTGCGTTTTCCTCCTCAGACTTGTCATAAGGCCTCTGCGGAAGAGGCGTGAGGCTTGGACCATATTTATATCGCTTGCCTACGCCTGTACTTCCTGTACTACCTCGACTCGTACCACTACGCACCATAGCTGTGGGGTATCTCTTCTGCGATTGCTGAGGCAGCGGAGACGGCTGACGGGGCTGAGTTGGATGAGGAGGAGTGGCCTGAAGCTGTGCCGGACTTGGAGGAGGAGTGGCCTGAGGTTGTGCCAGACTTTGAGGAGGAGTGGACGTCTGACGCTGTGGCGGACTTGGAGGAGGAGGAGTGGCCTGACACTTTGCCGGACTTGGAGGAGGAGTGGCCTGACACTTTGCCGGACTTGGTGGACTTGCAGGAGCGGGAGTCTGCTGACTCGGTGGCGGACTTCGACGAGGAGTCGGCTGACGCGGTGTTGGTGGCCTTCGAAAGATGATGCAATCCTTTTTCCATAGGATGATACGATGTTTGGCCTCTCCGAGAAAGTGCTCGCCGTCACCTCCAGGATAGTCAAGCTGTAGCTCCGAATATGGGTCCACCACCTCATCAACCAAGACACGAGCATAGCCTGCTAGAATCGGGTTGCAATGGAAGGTTGCCTCGGGGGGATTTGTAAAAGCAATGGCGTCCGCCACCTTAATGGGTATGTTCTTCATTTTGACGTGTAGCTCGCAGTTAGTGTTCTCTGTGATGTCATCCACGGGGTATCTATCCAGCATTGCATCGTCCGGGGCGGAACCCACGCTGCTTCTCAGCATGGATGGGGCGGTGCTATCCAATGCTGGATCATTCGCTAGCTGATGCAGCTGCTGAGACCCCCTTTGCTGGGTAAGTGAGTCGATCTGCTCCTGCTGCCGCTGGAATTTGACTGCCAATTTTGCTTGACTTGCTTCTAGGCCTTGAAGGCGTTCATAATCCCGCTTCCTCTGCTCCTCCTCCATCTTCCTCTTCTTCTCCTCCGCAATCTTCTTTCTCGCATGGGTTCTGTAGTCGGTGTTCCAGTCTGAAAACCCCTCATACCACGGAATAGCGCCCTTGCCTCGTGTTCTTCCCGGGTGTTCAGGATTTCCCAGGGCACGCGTAAGCTCGTCGTTCTCTCTGTTGGGCTGGAACACCCCCGACCGTGCCTCTTCTATTGCAACAAGTATCGCATCGTCGGCTCCCTTCAGACTTGCCCTCGTCGAAACATTGCCTGTCTTCGGGTCCAACTCCCCCCATGCGCATAGAACCAAGTCCTGACCCTGGGGGGCCAGCTCTTAGTAACCGGAGTGACACATGCATCCTCCATCTCTTTCTCAGACTTATCCCACTTAGGCATTGCCACCGCATAGCCACCTGGCCCCAGCTTATGGAACTTATCCTTTTTTTCGGCATTCTTCTTGTTTATTCTTGACCGTTCCTTAGCTAATTCCGAATCCTTGAATTTCACGAAATCATCCCAATGAGCACGTTGGTTCTCTAGTGTTCCCTCGAATACTGGAGTCTTCCTTCCTCCCTTGACGTACTTGTCCCATTCACGATTCTTGTGGTTCTTGAATGCAAGCGCCATCTTCCTAAGAGCAGCGTCCTTGACTTTCTGCACATCTGCTTCTGTGAAATGATCTGGTAGGGTGAAATGTTCCATGAGAGTATCCCAAAGCAGATCTTTTTGTTTTTTGTCGACAAAAGTAACATCTGGACGTGGAGCAGCGTCCTCTTTGTCTTTTTGTCTTTTGTTTTTTGCTGGCTCTCTCCATTCTTGAAGGGAGATCGGGAGTTGGTCCTTCACAAGAACTCCGCACTGACGAACGAACTTGTCCGCAATCTTCTTAGGCGCTAATGGTTCGCCATTAGGTCTGATTGCCTCGATATTGTACTTTACGCCCTCCTTCAACTTTTTGTTCGGGCCTCGTTTCGTCCTTTTGCCTGAAGATTTGCTCGATCCGGATGGCTGAAAGAACAAAGATCGATTCGTTAATATATCTTCAAGTCATTTAAAACATGTGATGATCATCACATGCCTACTTATATAAATATATATACCTCGCCGGTCTTTGTTGTTTCAAGATCAACATTTTCTTCGTCATCATCATAATCATAGTTCATGACTTCATCAATTCGGTCGTCGCGATGGAATATCATATCACCCTCTCCGGTGTTGTTTAGAAATTCGGAGCCGTCATAATCTTCTTCATTCTGATCATCATCTGGCCCGTGAGGATGGCGTATCATATCGAACATGGCCTGTTCTCCCTCTCTGCCGGTATTGTCCGCCATAGCTTTTATTTAACTAATCCAAAAGAAATATAAAACAATTTAGTATTCAAATTACATCATCTCGAATAATAGATATAATCTCGAATACATCGTCTCGAATAATAGATATAATCTCGAAAACATTGTCTCGAATAATAGATATAATCTCGAATACATCATCTCGAATAATAGATATAATCTCAAATACATCATCTCGAATAATAGATATAATATCGAATACATCACTGGCTAGGTAGCTAATAAAGATCGAATACTACAGAAGAATCTAGGACACTCGTGGTTCCTGCGGCGCGGGCGGTGGACACCCAAAGAGAAGGAACCCTCACAGGATCATAGCTGAAGTGAGATCCCTGAAGAAACTGCCAAGTATTGGAGAACCTACCGCCCTCTAACGCAACCTTGTAGCGATGGACGTGCTCGTCCTCCTCCCTGACACGGCGACGTACCACCTCCGGCTGGGCCGGCTCCCTCCGCGCCGAAATTGGCCCACGCGAACGCCACCAAACGAGATCAGGGTCGATGACGGGACCCGGGGCCGGGTTCCTCATCAAGCGGCGCGCCCCTCCAGGCAGCACCTCCCAGTGCCAGCCCGGCGGAGCCCAGTCCCGGACATGGGTCAGCCGGACGTCGTCGCGGAAGGGTCGACGGCGAGGATGCGGGTCGGGCATCGTCGAGAACAAATACTAGCTATATGCCCGCAAAAAGTAACATTTTTTTTAATGATTGGATTTTGATAACTAACATTTCTATATAACACTAATTATGCTATCATTGCATATGTCAAAATTCTATATGCTATTTCATACTAATTAAGCATCTAACACTAAAAACATAAAAAACAACTTCTGTACATCCATTAAAAAACAGAAAAACAACATTATATAAAAAAATTCCATACTAATTAAACACTAATTATATCCATCTAACATGCATTCATACATATATACTAGTGAAAAAACAATAATCTAAAAAATCTAAACTAATTAAACATACAAAATACGTATATACTAATATATACATGCATTCATACATATATACGTGTGTGTGTGTGTGTTCATCATGCTTGTGTGTGTGCATGGGCTCGGGGAGGGGCGGCGCCCATGGTGGCCGCTGGGGGCGAGGGAGAGGGGTTAGAGGGGGAGAGCTCACAGCGGGGCGACGGCGACGGCGAGGCGACGGCAGGGGGCAGCGATGGGCCGGGGCGTGACGCGGGGGCGGCGACGCAGGGAC